>NW_027361742.1:12305000-12350000 GCF_039654945.1 Dendrobates tinctorius
GAAAGTTCCCCCTGGAACGCTGTGCCCTGTTAACCTTCACAGGGCACAGCAAACATTAATCTTCTGCTCTGAGCATGCACTGTGTCTGCGCTTGCTGTCTCCACTAACCAGCATGAGCTTAATGCTGGAAAGCACACAATCTGTGCATGGCGCCATACAGATGGATGCTGCGACACATGTGGTAGTGATGCTTGTGATGACTGGCGCCAACTGGCACTAACAGATAGGAGAGCTAACTGCACTGCGGCGCTAAGCAGTACCAGTACTGAGTGCTGACTCTAACTCTGCGACCTTAACTCATACACAACTGAGGGAGGGGAGTCATAATGAGTCATTCACCAGTCTCATAAATCCATCATCAAACACACCATTATAACCATGAGAATTAATCTCTATCATAGCACATTGCGGGGTGGCCATGTGAGCCTTTTATAGCCACGACCTTCCGGGACCTTCCTGATGGTCCAATCAGAGCAGGAGTAGGACCTGAGCATGTGACCTCCGATCTCCAATGAGAGATCATCCAATGGGCATGCTCAGTGGACCGAAAGGAGGACTTAGTCCCTGGAGTAGCTCGCTGCTGACCAGCATGCGTTGCTATACCTGGATCAGAGGTGGCAGCAGCAACCAAAACCCACAGTGCTAGTCTGAGCAGAGCACCGGAGAGGAATGGGAGACGCAGAATGCAAGGCTCGGGATTCATGCTGTGCAGCAACAGGGACCCGACGCCTAACATTCTGAACCTCAACTAGGCGGACCACTGTGCAGCTGCCAAAGAAAGGAAGTTAAATAGCCTGTCCAGTAACAGATACTGTCAGAGATCTTTGGAAAGGACTAGGCAGTGTTTGTTTAGTTGAGCTTTCATTAACATTAAAACCTAACCCACACACAGGTCAAACACAAAGCCTATTCCCCCTTCCCACCATAACTTTGCTTTTTTCCTTTCTTTTTTGATTAGGAAATGTGACCTTCTAATTCCTCACTACAACACAGTTTTATCCCAAACGATTTGGATTAGCAAACTGGGACTCCTAGCTGAACATCAATATTAGACTTAACGATTTTTAAGTGGAAATATGGCCTTCTGATTCTTCACTGCAACACAGTTTTATCACAAACTATTTGGATAAGCAAATTGGGCCTCCTGGCTAAACAACACTATTAGGCCTAACGATTTTTAAATGGAAATGTGGCTTTCTGATTTCTCACTGCAACACAGTTTTATCACAAACGATTTGGATTAGCACATTGGGCCTCCAGGCTTCACCCCAATATTGGGCGTAACGATTTTTAAGTGGAAATGTGGCCTTGTGATTTCTCAATGCAACAAAGTTTTATCACAAATAGTGTTGAGCGATACCGTTCGATACCCAAAAATATCGTATCGGATGGTATCGCCCGATACGAAAAAAATAGCGGGTATCGCCGATTCCGATACCGGAAGTCCCATTCAAGTCAATGGGACTTCCGGTATCGGAATTAAAAAAAGGCCTTTATTTCCTTGTTGGCTAATTCTACATAATTGAAAACAAATAAGAATCATGTAGAATGTATTGTGGGAGGTGGAGGAGACATTAAAAGCATAGTGGTTTATTCAAATCACATGGCATAGCATTAATTCCAATTTTTTTTTTCAAGACGTTCGGAGTTAAAAAGATATTGACTATGTTAACTTCTTTATATTTAGTCAGATATGTATGTTTCGCAACTTCCATGCTCTTCACCTTCTTTTGTACTTCTCCCACACTTTCTCCTTCATGATCCGCAGCAGTAGCATTTTTGTCATCAACTTTTTCTTCACCTTATTCATCTTCTTCTTCTTCACCTTCTTCCCATTAATTTTTTTTTTCCATTCTTCATATTCTTCTTATTCAGCTATTATTAATTTTCATATGCTACTTCTTCATCTTCTTCCTATTCTTCTTTTTCTTCATTTTCTTATGGTAACAGGCATTCCTGTAGTACTTATCTATAAAAGTTATAAGATTACACCTTACGTTCTGCCTGTCACAAAAGATTTACAACAGGATTTGTCCGCGTTCAGTTTGGCCTGCAGCAGCAGGCATTTTCCAGGGGCACCACGAGGAGGAACGGACTCACCCTCATTTACTGCTTTGTCTTCTTCTGCTTATAGTTTTGATTTCTTCTATGCTAATTTTTTGTCTTATGCTTAATGTTCTTCTGCTTTCTGTTCTTCTGCTTTTGCTTCTTCTGCTTCTTGTTCTTCTGTCTTTTGTTCTGTATCTTGGTGGTTGTCTTCATGTTCTTTGTCCTCTTGGTCTTATTATTTAGGGTCATATTTCTGGTCTTCTTTGGTGTGGTCTTCAGGGTCGTCATCATCAGGGTCATCGTCATGGAGATCAATAAGGATTACCAAAGACAATTTCAAAAAGCTTGATCTTGGAAATGTAGCAGAAGGTACAAGAAGGCTGAGAAACTGGCGAGAACCAGCAGACAGTGCTGGCACCCGGATGGGTAGCAGAAGGAACAAGAGCCAATGGCACTACCGAGGACCAACTGACGGTGCTGGACCACGGTTACTAAGCAGAAGGTACCTGTGCTAAAAAGCACTACCAAGGACCAGCTGACGGTGCTGGACCTTGGATACCGAGATGGAGGCACCTAGGCCAAAGGCTGTGGCGAGAACCAGCAGACAGTGCTGGCACCCGGATGGGTAGCAGAAGGAACAAGAGCCAATGGCACTACCGAGGACCAACTGACGGTGCTGGACCATGGTTACTAAGCAGAAGGTACCTGTGCTAAAAAGCACTACCAAGGACCAGCTGACGGTGCTGGACTTCGGATACCGAGATGGAGGCACCTAGGCCAAAGGCTGTGGCGAGAACCAGCAGACAGTGTTGGCACCCGGATGGGTAGCAGAAGGAACAAGAGTCAATGGCACTACCGAGGACCAACTGACGGTGCTGGACCACGGTTACTAAGCAGAAGGTACCTGTGCTAAAAAGCACTACCAAGGACCAGCTGACGGTGCTGGACTTCGGATACCGAGATGGAGGCACCTAGGCCAAAGGCTCTGGCGAGAACCAGCAGACAGTGCTGGAACCCGGGTGGGTAGCAGAAGGTACCCATTGAAAGCAAAGTAGCCAGGCCGCAAGCCGGCCGCAGTTACCGAAACCCACAGTCCTACAGGGGGTCCATGTCCCATTGGCACTACGGATCCAGCCTTCAGTGCCAGTTCCCGCAGCCCACATAGGAGTCACCTAAACTGCAGGCACCGTAGAGTCGGCTAACCCGGCCGCAAGACGACAGGACAACGGATTGGTGGCATAGTGACCTTGACACTACCCGGAAACATCAGGCGTGCTGGAACCAGGCTGGGCAACAGGGAGTCCCCGTGCCAAAGACACTGCCGAGAACCAGGTGATGGTGCTGGAACCCAGATGGGTAGCAAAAGCTACAAGAGCCAATGGCACTACCGAGGAACAGCTGACGGTGCTGGACCATGGTTACTAGGCAGGAGGTACCTGTGCTAGAAAGCACTACCAAGGACCAGCTGACGGTGCTGGACCTCGGATACCGAGATGGAGGCACCTAGGCCAAAGGCTGTGGCGAGAACCAGCAGACAGTGCTGGAACCCGGGTGGGTAGCAGAAGGTACCCATTGAAAGCAAAGTAGCCAGGCCGCAAGCCGGCCGCAGTTACCAAAACCCACAGTCCTACAGAGGGTCCATGTCCCATTGGCACTACGGATCCAGCCTTCAGTGCCAGTTCCCGCAGCCCACATAGGAGTCACCTAAACTGCAGGCACCGTAGAGTCGGCTAACCCGGCCGCAAGATGACAGGACAACGGATTGGTGGCATAGTGACCTTGACACTACCCGGAAACAGCAGGCGTGCTGGAACCAGGCTGGGCAACAGGGAGTCTCCGTGCCAAAGACACTGCCGAGCACCAACTGGCGTTGTTGGAGCCCAGGGACAATCATGGTGTAGGCCGAGGCCTACTTGGTGGTAGTTTTAGATTGTTTGTAGGCTACAACAGACTGTCAACGTGCTCCAATTAGGCATCTGTCTCCACTCTGTTTCCAGGATTTCACGTGACCACCAACACCGCCAGTTTATGCGTACAGCAGCCGTCTGCCCAATCCACACGTGTTGCTGTGTTACTGGGATTCTGTAATGTCAGCAGATCCCCTGATGTGTGTCTGCCACTGTCTCCTGCTCTGTCCACATTCCCACCGCTTGCAGTGGGAAGGTGGACAGCGCAGGAGACAGTGGCGGACACATATTGGGGGATCTGCTGACGTTACAGAACCCCAGTAACACAGGAACACGTGTGGAATGCCTGGACGGCAACTGTGAGCAGGAACTGGCGGTGTTGGAGGTCAGGGGAAATACTAGAGACAGAGTGGAGACAGAGGCCAAATCAGAGAATGTTTACATCTGAAGTAGTTACAATTTGGAGGCAGCAGCAGTTTGCCCTCCACACAGCAGGGGAGCAGCTGACGTTACTGAACCCCACTTTCACATGAACAAGTGTGTTTTTCTGTGTGGACAGCACTTCTGAGCACCAACTGGCGGTGTTGGAGCCCAGGGACAATTATGCTGCAGGCCGAGGCCTACTAGGAGCCAGGTGTAAAGCTGAGGTATTTTGACTTTGGAGGGAGCAGGACACTTTGCACTCCACACAGCAGGGGATCAGCTGACGTTACCGAACCCCACTTTCACATGAACGAGTGTGTTTTTCTGTGTGGACAGCACTTCTGAGCACCAACTAGCGTTGTTGGAGCCCAGGGAGAACCAGGGTGCAGACCGAGGCCTACTTGGTGGCAGTTTTAGATTGTAGGCTACAACAGACTGTCAACGTGCTCCAATTAGGCATCTGTCTCCACTCTGTTTCCAGGATTTCACGTGACTACCAACACCGCCAGTTTATGCATACAGTAGCCGTCTGCCCAATCCACACGTGTTCCTGTGTTACTGGTGTTCTGTAATGTCAGCAGATCCCCTGATGTTTGTCTGCCAATGTCTCCTGCTCTGTCCACATTCCCACCACTTGCAGTGGGAAGGTGGACAGCGCAGGAGACAGTGCCGAACACACATTGGGGGATCAGCTCACGTTACAGAACACCAGGAACACAGGAACAAGTGTGGAATGCGTGGACGGCAACTGTGAGCAGGAACTGGCGGTGTTGGAGGTCAGGGGAAATACTAGAGACAGAGTGGAGACAGAGGCCAAATCAGAGAATGTTTAAATCTGAAGTAGTTACAATTTGGAGGCAGCAGCAGTTTGCCCTCCACACAGCAGGGGAGCAGCTGACGTTACTGAACCCCACTTTCACATGAACGAGTGTGTTTTTCTGTGTGGACAGCACTTCCGAGCACCAACTGGCGGTGTTGGAGCCCAGGGACAATCATGGTGCAGGCCGAGGCCTACTAGGAGCCAGGTGTAAAGCTGAGGTATTTTGACTTTGGAGGGAGCAGGACACTTTGCCCTCCACACAGCAGGGGATCAGCTGACGTTACTGACCCCCACTTTCACATGAACGAGTGTGTTTTTCTGTGTGGACAGCACTTCTGAGCACCAACTAGCGTTGTTAGAGCCCAGGGAGAACCAGGGTGCAGGCCGAGGCCTACTTGGTGGCAGTTTTAGATTGTTTGTAGGCTACAACAGACTGTCAACGTGCTCCAATTAGGCATCTGTCTCCACTCTGTTTCCAGGATTTCACGTGACTACCAACACCGCCAGTTTATGCGTACAGTAGCCGTCTGCCCAATCCACACGTGTTCCTGTGTTACTGGTGTTCTGTAATGTCAGCAGATCCCCTGATGTTTGTCTGCCAATGTCTCCTGCTCTGTCCACATTCCCACGACTTGCAGTGGGAAGGTGGACAGCGCAGGAGACAGTGCTGGACACACATTGGGGGATCAGCTCACGTTACAGAACTCCAGGAACACAGGAACAAGTGTGGAATGTGTGGACGGCAACTGTGAGCAGGAACTGGCGGTGTTGGAGGTCAGGGGAAATACTAGAGACAGAGTGGAGACAGAGGCCAAATCAGAGAATGTTTAAATCTGAAGTAGTTACAATTTGGAGGCAGCAGCAGTTTGCCCTCCACACAGCAGGGGATCAGCTGACGTTACCGAACCCCACTTTCACATGAACGAGTGTGTTTTTCTATGTGGACAGCACTTCTGAGCACCAACTAGCGTTGTTGGAGCCCAGGGAGAACCAGGGTGCAGGCCGAGGCCTACTTGGTGGCAGTTTTAGATTGTTTGTAGGCTACAACAGACTGTCAACGTGCTCCAATTAGGCATCTGTCTCCACTCGGTTTCCAGGATTTCACGTGACTACCAACACCGCCAGTTTATGCGTACAGTAGCCGTCTGCCCAATCCACACGTGTTCCTGTGTTACTGGTGTTCTGTAATGTCAGCAGATCCCCTGATGTTTGTCTGCCAATGTCTCCTGCTCTGTCCACATTCCCACGACTTGCAGTGGGAAGGTGGACAGCGCAGGAGACAGTGCTGGACACACATTGGGGGATCAGCTCACGTTACAGAACTCCAGGAACACAGGAACAAGTGTGGAATGCGTGGACGGCAACTGTGAGCAGGAACTGGCGGTGTTGGAGGTCAGGGGAAATACTAGAGACAGAGTGGAGACAGAGGCCAAATCAGAGAATGTTTAAATCTGAAGTAGTTACAATTTGGAGGCAGCAGCAGTTTGCCCTCCACACAGCAGGGGATCAGCTGACGTTACCGAACCCCACTTTCACATGAACGAGTGTGTTTTTCTATGTGGACAGCACTTCTGAGCACCAACTAGCGTTGTTGGAGCCCAGGGAGAACCAGGGTGCAGGCCGAGGCCTACTTGGTGGCAGTTTTAGATTGTTTGTAGGCTACAACAGACTGTCAACGTGCTCCAATTAGGCATCTGTCTCCACTCGGTTTCCAGGATTTCACGTGACTACCAACACCGCCAGTTTATGCGTACAGTAGCCGTCTGCCCAATCCACATGTGTTCCTGTGTTACTGGTGTTCTGTAATGTCAGCAGATCCCCTGATGTTTGTCTGCCAATGTCTCCTGCTCTGTCCACGTTCCCACCGCTTGCAGTGGGAAGGTGGACAGCGCAGGAGACAGTGGCGGACACACATTGGGGGATCTGCTGACGTAACAGAACCCCAGTAACACAGGAACACGTGTGGAATGCCTGGACGGCAACTGTGAGAAGGAACTGGCGGTGTTGGAGGTCAGGGGAAATACTAGAGACAGAGTGGAGACAGAGGCCAAATCAGAGAATGTTTAAATCTGAAGTAGCTAAAATTTGGAGGCAGCAGCAGTTTGCCCTCCACACAGCAGGGGATCAGCTGACGTTACCGAACCCCACTTTCACATGAACGAGTGTGTTTTTCTGTGTGGACAGCACTTCCGAGCACCAACGGGCATTGTCGGAGCCCAGGGAAAATGAGGTAGTAGGCCGAGGCCTACTTGGAGCCAGGTGTAAATCTGAGGTTGTTTGACTGTGGAGGGAGCAGGACACTTTGCCATACACACAGCAGGGGATCAGTTGACGTTACCGAACCCCACTTACACATGAGCGAGTGTTTTGTCTGTGCGGACAGCACTTCTGAGCACCAACTGGCGGTGTCGGAGCCCAGGGAAAATCAGGTAGTAGGCCGAGGCCTACTTGGTGGCAGTTTGCGATTGTTTCTAGACTACTACTAACTGTCAACGTACTCCAATTAGGCCTCTGTCTTCACTCTGTTTCGAGTATTTCCTCTGGCTTCCAACCACGCCAGTTGCTGCTCTGAAATGCCATCTGCACAACCCACACTTGTTCCTGTGTTACTGGGGTTCTGTAACAGCAGCTTCTCGCTAGAGGTGAGTCAGGCAATGTCTCCTGCTCTGTCCACATTTCCACTACAAGTAGTGGGAATGTAGACAAAGCAGGAGACATTGCCGTGCTCAACTCTGGAGATGAGCAGATGTTACAGGACCCAGGTACCACAGGAACAAGTGTGGATTGTGCAGACGGCACTTTAGAGCAGAAACAGGCGGTGTTGTAGGCCAGAGGAAATACTCAAAACAGAGTGGAGACAGAGGGCAAATCAGAGAACATATTAAATCAGAGGTAGTCAGAAGTTGTAGGCAGCAGGAGAGTTTGCCGTACACACAGCAGGGGATCAGCTGACGTTACCGAACCCCACTTACACATGAGCGAGTGTTTTGTCTGTGCGGACAGCACTTCTGAGCAACAACGGGCGTTGCTGTAGCCCAGGAAATAAAGTTCAGGTCATAGAAACATGAACACAACAGGAGACCTGGATCCTGTTGCCAGCCAATTATTTATTCTGGAAGAGGACTGGCAAATTCAGGTGAGATCCAGGCCTTGTTCATTTTCACAAAAGTAAGCCGGTCAACATTATCGGCGGATAGTCGCGTGCGATGGTCTGTTACCACACCACCTGCAGCACTAAAGACACGTTCCGATAATACACTGGCAGCAGGGCAAGCCAGCACCTCCAATGCATACTGGCTAAGCTCTGGCCATGTATCCAGCTTAGAGACCCAAAACTTGAAGGGGGATGAACTGTCTGGGAGTACACTGACAGGGCAAGACATGTAGTCTGTCACCATCTGACGAAAACGTTGCCTCCTGCTGACTGGAGCCGTCTGTGATGGTGTAGCCGTTTGTGGCGGTCGCACAAAACTTTTCCACATTTGGGCCATACTGGCCTTGCCTTGTCCTGCGGCACTGCCTCTGCTACCTCTTTGTGCAGAGCTTCCTCCACTGCCTCTACCCACATGGCTGCTTTGAAAAGCACTACCAGCAACACTTGTGGGGGGAATGGAGAACATGATGGCCTGCACAAGTGTTTCTTGGTACTCCCGCATTTTTCGCTCCCGGTTCAACTGTGATATGAGGCTTTGTAAGTTGTCCCGGTAGCGAGGATCTAGGAGGGTGTACACCCAATAATCAGCCATGTGGAGAATGTTGGCGATGCGGCGGTCATTTAACAAGCACTGCAGCATGAAATCAACCATGTGCTGCAGACTGCCAACTGGACCGGAAACGCTGTCCCCAGCTTGAGGCAGCATCTCTGCCTGCTCAGCATCACCCCACCATCGCTGTACACACTGACTACTAGAGCCTTGTGTACCTCCCTCCTCTGGAGAGATGTGTTCCTCCTCCTCCATTGACTCCTCGTCATCCTCCTCACTAAGTGTCCCCTGCCTGGGCCTTTGTGTGGAAGCACGTTGCGCAGACTTGCCAGAAGCAGATGGCATTTCTGACTGCTCATCCTCGACCTCTTCAAAAACCTCCTCACTTAGTGCTTGTAAGGTTTTTTGAAGCAGACAGATGAGGGGGACAGTCATGCTGATTAGTGCATCATCTGCACTGGCCATCCGTGTGGAGTCATCGAAGGCACACAAAACTTGGCAGATGTCCCTCATAGTGGCCCACTCAGTGGTGGTGAAGTGTGTCCGGCGCACAGTGCGACTGGTTTGCGCCTGATGCAGCTGGTACTCCATTAATGCTGCCTGCTGCTCACACAACTGCTCCAACATATGTAACGTTGAATTCCACCTGGTGGGGAGGTCACATATGATGCGATGTTCTGGCAGGCGGAATCGGCGTTGCAGAGATGCACACTCTAGGCGAACCTTGTGCAGCAGTGCATCAAGATCCGGATAGTCCCTCAGAAAGCTCTGCACGACCAAATTGAGCACGTGTGCCAGACATGGTATGTGAGTGAGGTTGCCTAGGCCCAGAGCTGCCACTAGATTTCGGCCATTGTCACTCACTACCAAACCTGGCTGGAGATTCGCTGGCACAAACCACACATCGCTCTCCTGCTTGATGGCATTCCAGAGCTCCTGTGCTGTGTGGCTCCGATTCCCCAAAGAAATTAATTTAAGGACGGCCTGTTGACGTTTGGCCACACCTGTGCTCATATCTGGCCTAACAGGCTCACGCAGTGCTGATTCCGAGGAACTAGAGTAGGAGGAGGACTCAATATGTACAGACTGCATTCCTGCAATCCTTGGAGTTGGCAGAATACGTACAGAGCCACTCTCCAGATTTGTACCCGGCTCCACAACATTGACCCAATGGGCAGTGAGGGAAAGGTATCGTCCCTGTCCATGGCTACTGGTCCACGCATCGGTGGTCAGGTGGACCTTGCTACTGACGGCATTTAGTAGCGCATTTTTAATTTTTCCCTCCACATGCTTTTGCAGGGCAGGGACAGCTTGCCTGCTGAAATAAAAGCGGCTGGGCACATTGTATTGTGGAACTGCCAATGACATAAAGTTCCGGAAGGTGTCAGTCTCCACCAGCCTGAATGAGAGCATCTCAAGGGCCAGTAGTTTGGCGATGCCGGCATTCAGAGCCAGTGCTCGGGGATGGTTTGCCGAGTATGGCCGCTTTTTCTCCCATGCCTGTGCTACCGATTGCTGGTGTGTGGCCTGGGAGTGTGCTGATGACTGCGAACGTGGTTCAGTGGGTGGAATTTCACTGGGTCTCTGGACAACAGTGGCAGTGGTTCTTCCATGGCATTCCAGTGAGGAAGCCGAACCAGCTGTGTGTGAGCTGGAGGAAGAGGCCCCAACACGAGCTGAAGAGGTGGTAGGTGCTGCTGAAGGTTGGCCTACATCTTCAGTGTGTCTGTGTAACTCCACCTCGTGCTTGGTACGCACATGTTTCCACATATTTGTGGTATTGAGGTTGGTCACATTTTTCCCTCGTTTCACTTTCTGATGACACAGCTTGCATTTGACAAAGCAAATGTCATCTGCAACTGTGTCAAAAAAAGACCACGCACTGCAAGTCCTGGGAGCGCCCGTTTTGTAAGAGGATTGCTCCTCACGGGTGCCAAAGTGGAGGCTACAGGCAACCAAGTCTGCCCCCGCCCTCTCCCTCCTCTTTTGGCCGTTCGGGGAATCTCTTCCTCAGAGCTGCTCCCACCACCTTCCTGTGGCTGACGCCATGATGGGTCAAGGACCTCATCATCTCCACTCCCCTCTTCAAGCACCGGCTGGTCCTGGGTTGTCTCGCCAGCACAGTACGCACCAGAAATTGGCAACTGAGTCTCATCATCATCTGATGCATACTGAGGTGTGCTGACCATAGGCACTGGCCCACCCGCCTCTTCAGATTCAGAGGGACAAAGCAGTTGCGCATCATTGCATACTCCCTCTTCTTCACGCTCTAGAATGCTGCTTGGCTGGCCACCTCTTTCCAAGCCAACAGATTCTGAGAACAGAAGTAAAGATTGAGATGGCTCCTGTCCAGGGCTCTCAGACTGCCTGGGCAATTTGGCAGGTGGTGAAGAGACAGATGGTTGCTCTTCAGTGCTCTGTCCTTGGGAGGATGCGGAAGTCATTGAAGTGGATGCGTTAGCTGCCATCCATCCGACAACGGCTTCAATTTGTTCGTCACGCAGCAGTGGGGTACGGCGAGGTCCTACAAAGCTGCGCATGAAAGACTGTTGCCTGGTAAAAGTGGGGGATGCCGGGTCACTGGTGGCCGCAGCAGATACCGAATCCCCACGTCCTCTCCCTGCTGAATCCCCCCGTCCTCTCCCTGCTGAAACTCCACGGCCACGACCACGTGCCTTACTCCCTGCCTTCTTCATCTTGGTAGACTGATAAAGATAGGCAGAAAAGTAAAAAAGGGGTGGCTTAGTGTTCTTATTCCTGAACACCTGCTAACCAGTATAAGAAACACTAATTTGGCTAAGAGTGTGTGTACTACACTTTAATATGATCTAATGTGGCCTAGACACCTGTAAAGTGGAGTGATTGGTGAACTTTATTTCCTTTTTTTTGGGTGGGGGGAAAGGAAAGGATGTGACCAAAGTTTGAAAGCTATAGTATCACAAACTTTTTGGAGCGATTACAATGCAGGAAGCTAACCTACAATGCAATTGATGAGGCTCCAAAAAATAGGGTGATACTAGCCTGGCTGGGCCTGAAGGGCACAAGCCAGCAAAAAGGCTCCTCTATCTAATCCTATATAGTGTTTGCAACTAACCAATGACAATGGATGCGGTTGGAAGCACACTAATATAGGAGCAAAAATCTGGCTAAATTAGCTGCCAAAAAAGGACTATGTATGAGGCAGTGACGCACGCTGAGCGGACTACAGCTAGCGGTGGCTGTAGAACACACTGCAACGTGAGCTGCACTCACACACAGAGAGACCTATCAGACAGCCAAAAACAGTGCAGAGAAATGGGCTATAGCACTGAAAGGCTGCTGAAAGGCTCCGCTGTCCACTCCTTTAGTGTTTGCAACCAACGTATATGGATACGTATGGAAGCACACTATACAGGAGAAAAAAAAAGCAGCAATAAAAGAAAAATGTGTATGAGGCAGAGACACACGCTGGCCAGCCTACAAGCAGACGTGCCTGCAGGACACACTACACAGCGTGGGTCTGCACTCACACAGCCCTTGCAGACAGCTGTGAAAACAGCGCTGCTAGGGAAAAGCAAGCTACAGTGGTGGTTTATGTAGCCTGGGTTAAGCACTATATGTTTTGTGGAATCGCTATTTCTAACTGTCCCTCACAGTCTTCAACAGCAGCCTGTCCCTAACTGAATTCACAGCAGAGTGACCAGAAATGGCGGCTGCAGCGCTTTTTATAGTGCATCATGACATCATTTCAGCAGCCAATCACAGCCATGCCAGTAGTTAACATGCCTACATGCCTAACAGGATATGCCCACACTTCTGAGGATCCCCATTGGCTGAATCAAATCGAGCGGGCTCCTAGCATTATGGGAACTTCCGATTCCGGTATTCGATATGAAAAAAGTATCGGAACTAAGTATCGGAATTCCGATACAGCTAATATCGGCCGATACCCGATACTTGCGGTATCGGAATGCTCAACACTAATCACAAATGATTTGGATTAGCAAATTGGGCCTCCTGGATTAACACCAATATTAGGCCTAATGTTTTTTAAATGGAAATATGGCCTTCAGGCTTCTCAATGCAACAGTTTTATCGCACATGATTTGGATTAGCAAATTGGGCCTCCTGGCTGAACACCAATATTAGGCTTAATGATTTTTAAGAGGAAATCACAACATTTTATTAATGCATCCTACAATATATAACTGCTTGACTGTCCCACTCCTCTCTTAGTATTTTGTATTTTTTGTATTTTTTTTTACTTATTTTGTATTCACAGAGCAAATTACTGATACCTTTAACTTAATGTTTATAATGAAAGCCTAATTTAGGAAACCTTAACACTTCAATATAATAATGTTAGGCGTCGGGTTTCTGCATCTGCTCTGCAGGAATCCAGAGCCTCACATTCTGCGGTCTCCTACTGTTTATCTACCGCAAAGGAGATTGCTCTGCAGCAAATCTCTCCAGAGACTAAGTCTCTCTGTCCTCCTACTGGGCATGCTCACGAGACGATCTCCCATTGGAGATCAGGAGTCATGTGCCCAGGTCCTGCTCCAGATCTCTTTGGACCATCTCGGAGATCTGGAAGCTTCCGGAAGGTCCCGGCTATAAAAAGCGCACATGACCGTTCGGCCATGCGCTAGTATAGTCTTTAGTTGCTACTGTGTGAATGATGATGGATGTATGAACCTTCGAATGACTCATTAAGATACCCTCCCTCTGATATTACGAATGTGTACAGGGACTTAGATTAGAGTCAGCGCCAGTGCGTGGCAAGCCTCGAGCCACTACACCATCATCCACAGTGCTAGTGTCCGACATTGCGCCTGCTTCTTTGCTTTGTCGACTAGCGGCAGTGTCTTACGCCGCGCTGCAGTTGCAGTCCTCCTTGGCATCCGCAGTAGCAACGCCGCAAGCACGGTAGGTCTAGACGGACGCAGCTCCTCTGCCTTGGGTCCTGCTCCTGTGACCAGATACCATGTGTGCATTTACCTGAGGCCTGTCACACTAACAGGCTCAGTTTTTTGTATGTTTATGTTACAGGGCCTCTGTGAGTTAACAGAGTCCGCTTTGCACACTGCGGGTGAAGTTGAACCCGTGCGCATTATGCCGCCATATAGCACGTCTGCCATTACTCAGCAGCAGTTATAACACCTTCTGCATGGTGGACCCTGAGCGGCGAACGCACTTTATTATTTATTTTATTTAGTGCTTTCCGCCGTTCCTAACAAATAAGATATGTTAGACAATTCTTTTCTCCAACTTGAGGAACAAAATTTTCCTTTCTAGTATAGCTGTGTTCCAGTGAACAAAGCAAGGATTATAAATGGATGGTTGAATAAGTTTAGTGCTGAAGAACTTCAGTATCAGACATCACAAGTACTTTTAGCAATGAAATGGCAAAAATTGCAAAAGACACATTCCAAAATCTTTAAGAAAGCTTATTAAAAACTCCTAGAAATATAATATGTAGGTGTCCCAATACATTTGTTCATATAGTTGGAAGATAAGTTTTTGACCACCCTGTCTGCAAATGTGGCATAACTTAGTGGCCTGCGTTTATGTTCTCCTCAAACTAAATCCTAATTATTAGAACTTCCAGCATTCCCTGTTATTCGGTGAATATTTGATCAGGGAAAATCCATTTAGCCATTACCATGTTAAACAGGTGTGGAGGAGGTATGTCTATGAGTTCTGTTATCAGACAACAAGTTCACACTTTTATGAAAGTTTTAAATAAGAATTAAATGTGTCTAAAACGTAGCAGAGGAAGGCAGTCTGCTGTGCTATTATTGCTACGTGAATTCTAAAATAAAAGATAATTTAAAAAAGCAATAGTCTTTTTTTATTTTCCCTTGATTACCACTTTTAATAGGGACATGAATACTAATGAGAGGTGAGCTGGCCTAACACGCTTTAAATTCTTCACTTGCAACATGATAATGACCCTAAGGCTATGTACCCACGTATGCAGAAAATTCCTGACTAAAAACCAGACTCCTTCCCAGGAAAAACGCATTTTTTTGCGCATTTTTTGCACGGTTTTTTTAGGCATTTTTTCCGGAGCATCCACATTCTCATTGAATACAGTTGGAAATGCATTTTTTCCAGCAAAATTAATGAACATGCTGCGTTTTTTACCACGATGCACTTTTTTGTGGAAAAAAACGCATCATGTGCACAAAAATTGCAGAATGCATTATAAGAATGGGATGCTTAATGTATGCGTTTTTGCATGGAAAAAATGCGAAAAAAAAATGCGAAAGAAATGCTTATGTGGGCATACAGCCTTGAAAGAACAATAAGAATTCTAAGTAGAGATGAGTGAACATCATCCGCTCCTTCCTTATTCGGCAAGCTAAAGCCCTTACGGAAGAAGCTGCATTGGGAACTCGGATACCTGGAGCGCTCCCGCTGATCAGCTGTTCGGCGCCGAAGCTTCATGTGTCGCGGCTGTTTGACAGTCACAACACATGCATGGAGAGCCTTTGTGTTATGATTGTCACACAGCTGTGACACATGCAGCTGCAGCGCCGAACAGCTGATCATCGGGAGCGCACCAGATATCCGGGTTCCCGATGCAGCTTTTTCAGTATAAGCTATGGCTTGCCAAATAAGGAGGGAGCCGACAATGTTCGCTCATCTCTACTTCTAAGGAACTTCTGCATTGCCACTCTGATCCATTCTCCTGACTGACACCTGGAAAAATTAACCTTTGGACAGCCTGACATTTCTTTCTCCTATTTATTCTGATTGATGCTTTGGACCCAGCTTTCCTTGTCCACAAAGTTGGATCCAGTTTGATGATGTTCCCTGTCTCTCAGGTACTTATCCATTTTGTAATGTTATCCGCAAGCTAGCTTCACTGGACAGTATCTACTAATAAGGATACAACCAAGAGGCCCCTGCAGCAAAAAACTAATCTTTGCGTAGTGGTTAAAAGGGTAAGAATTAGGGAACTTCTAGATCTCACTAACCATAGTGCACTGCACCAAGTCTAATCAAGATAGAATATTCTGCTTTGAGATCATGGTTTTGTTGTAAGGTGATTCCAAAGTCAGTTGTTAAATTAAGACTTTTCCCAAGTAAAGTGTTATATCACGGTTTTTATTAGAAAACATTAGACAGTAATAAGAAATCCCTGCTGGATGTAAATGACTTGCTTCTTCCACGTAAGAAAAACTTTGTTACATAATCTATTTATTTTAATGTATTTCTTACCATTACATCACCTATTACTTTATATGTGTTTTGACTAACGAGCATCAAAGCTTTTATGCCCCAATTCTAACTTAAAAATCTTTGAAAATCATAGAATCATAGAATCGTAGAGTTGGAAGGGACCTCCTGGGCCATCTGGTCCAAACCCCTGCTCAAAGCAGGATTCGCTAAATCATCCCAGTCAGATGTCTGTCCAGCCTCTGTTTGAAGACTTCCATTGAAGGAGAACTCACCACTTCTAGTGGCAGCCTGTTCCACTCATTGATCACTCTAACTGTCAAAAAGTTTTTTCTAATATCTAATCTCTGTCTCCTCCCATTCAGTTTCATCCCATTGCTTCTAGTCTTTCCTTGTGCAAATGAGAATAAAGTTGATCCTTCTACAATGTGACAGCCCTTTAGATATTTGTAGACAGCTATTAAGTCTCCTCTCAGTCTTCTCTTTTGCAAACTAAACATTCCCAAATCCTGCAACCTTTCCTCATAAGACAGGGTTTGCAGACCGGTCACCATTCTGGTCGCTCTTTTCTGAACTTGCTCCAGTTTGTTGATGTCTTTTTTAAAATGTGGTGCCCAAAACTGGACACAATATTCCAGATGAGGTCTGACCAAAGAGGAGTAGAGGGAAATAATGACTTCACGTGATCTAGACTGTATGCTTCTGTTAATACATCCTAGAATTGCATTTGCCTTTTTTGCTGCTGCATCACACTGTTGACTCATATTCAGTCTGTGATCTATTAGTATACCCAAGTCTTTTTCACATGTGCTGTCGCTTAGCCCTATTCCTCCCATTCTATATATGCTTTTTTCATTTTTATTGCCCAGATGTAGTACTTTGCATTTCTCCCTGTTAAAAACCATTCTGTTAGTTGCTGCCCACTTCTCCAGTTTATTTAAATCTTTTTGAATTCTCTCTCTCTCTTCTCTAGTATTAGCTATCCCTCCTAGCTTTGTGTCATCAGCAAATTTAATCAGTTTACCCTCAATTCCTTCATCTAAATCGTTGATAAAGATGTTGAACAATACAGGGCCCAGGACAGAGCCCTGTGGTACCCCACTTGAGACATTCTTCCAACTGGATGTGCAGCCATTTACGACCACTCTTTGGGTCCGATCACTAAGCCAGTTATGAATCCACCTAACAGTTGCCTTGTCCATTCCATACTTAGTCATTTTTTCAATAAGGATTGTATGAGAGACTTTGTCAAATGCTTTGCTGAAGTCAAGATATACTATATCTACAGCATTTCCTTGATCCACCCAATCAGTGATACCGTCATAGAAGGAAATTAAGTTAGTCTGACATGACTTATTAGTTACAAACCCATGCTGACTCTGTTTAATCACTTCATTCTTATCCAGGTATTGACATACATGTTGTTTAATAATTTGTTCAAAGATCTTTCTTGGTATAGAAGTCAGACTCACCGGCCTATAGTTGCCTGGGTCCACCTTCTTCCCCTTTTTGAAGATAGGAACAACATTTGCTCTTCTCCAGTCTTCTGGCACTTCTCCTGTTCTCCAAGAATTTTCAAAGATTATGGAGAGGGGTTCAAAAATTTCTTCTGCTATCGCCTTCAGTACTCTGGGGTGTAATTCATCTGGACCTGGAGACTTGAATTCATTTAGGTTAGCTAAGTGTTTCCTCACTATCTTTCTGTTTATAGATATCCTGGATTATTCTATTCCCTTAATAGGACAGTGAAGAACAGTTGATGTTACATTTCCTTTCTGAGAGAAAACAGATGCAAAATAGGAATTTAAAAGTTCAGCCTTCTCAACATCCTGTCTTACCATTTCATCATTTTCATCCTGTAAAAATCGTATAGCATCTTTGACTTTTCTTTTACTTTTGACATATCCCCAAAATCCTTTATTATTGCTTTTGACATCTCTTGCAAGCCTCAATTCATTTTCAGCTTTAGATAATCTGATTTGTTCCCTGCAGGTTCTGCAGAGAGCATTATATTCTTCTTTAGATATGCCTCCCTCTTTCCATTTTATAAACATTTTTTTCTTCCTTTTTAGCATGTGCTTAAGTTCTGTGTTCATCCATCCTGGTTTCCTTAAATGCTTCCTATTCTTCCCTCTTTTCGGAATTGTTAACAACTGTGCTTTGAGAATTTCATTTTTCAAGATTTCCCATCCTTCCTGGACATTTTTGTCTTTATGGATATCCAGCCATTGGATCCCTCCAATTCTCTTTCTGAATCCCTTAAAATCTGCCTTTCTGAAATCTAACCTTGACGTCTGAGTCTTCACAGGTCTTCCGCCTCTAGTTATCCAAAATTCTAAAATAGCATGGTCGCTACCTCCTAGGGTCCCAGCCACTTTTACCTCCTCAACCATTTCCTCCCTGTTTATAAGGATTAGATCCAAGGTAGCAGTTCCCCTTGTTTTCTCCCTTACCTTTTGGAAGATAAAGTTGTCAGCAAGAGAGGATAAGAATTTCCTTTACCTGTTAGTTTTGCCTGAGAGAGATTCCCAACAAATGTCTGGATAGTTGAAATCTCCCATGACAACTGTGTCATATTTTTTGGAGAACTTGGCCATTTGATGCATAAAGAGTTCATCCATATCTTCAGCTTGCACAGGCGGCCTGTAGTAAATGCCTACAATGGTGTCCTTTCCATTGTTCTGTCCTTGTATTCTTACCCAAACAGTTTCCACAGAACTCCAAGTCTCTGAAGCTTCAATCTCTGTGCAGATATACGCGTTTCTAACATACAATGCGACACCCCCTCCTCGTTTATCAAGTCTGTTTCTTGCAAATAAGTTGTATCCTTCTAGTCTTGTATTCCAATCATGTGTATCGTCCCACCAAGTTTCAGTGATTCCAATGACATCATATTTCTTTTCCTGTGTTAGTAGTTCCAATTCTCCTTGTTTGTTGCCCATGCTTTGTGCATTAGTATAGAAACACTTTAGTTTGTGATTGGTTTCTCTTTCTCCAATATTTTTATTAATTAGATTCTTTCGTCTTTGTTCTTCCTTTCCACTTCTAATAGCAGAGTTCTCAATAGCATTTGTCAGGTGTATGGCTTTTTCTGGTCTTTTGCTTCCCTTCCCATGTTGTTCTAGTTTAAAGCTCTCCTTACAAGTGTAGCAAGGCGACTTCCAAATACATGCTTTCCAGTCTTCGTAAGGTGCACCCCATCTCTAGCAAGTAGTCCATCGTATAAGTAGTTCACTCCGTGATCCAGAAATCCAATTCGTTGCTGACGGCACCATCGACGTAGCCAGTTGTTAACCTGCAGAATCTTATTCCACCTCCTTGTTCCATGGCCATCCACTGGGAGGATGGAAGAGAAGACCACCTGCGCTCCCAGTTCTTTCACTTTCTTGCCTAAGTCTTCAAAGTCTCTGCAGATGGTTTCCAGGTCGTTTCTTGCGGTGTCATTTGTCCCCACATGTAGTAGCAGGAATGGGTAGTCATCTGTAGGTCTGAAGAGTCCTGATATCCTGTCAGACACATCTTTAATTTTTGCACCTGGAAGACAGCACATTTCTCTTGAAGTTATATCCGGTCTGCAGATAGCAGCCTCTGTTCCTCTCAACAGGGAATCCCCCATTACCACCACTCTCCGTTTCTTCTTCACAACATTTTTCTTTCTCCATCCAGGAGGACTCTGAAGGCGTACAAGGTTGCTGTTTGTTGGCAAAGTCTTATCCTGATGTATTTCTTCATCGTTTTCCTGCGTGAGAGCCTGGTACTGGTTTCTGAGCAGTATGGGTGCTGACTGCCTCCTGATCCTCCTGCTTCTCTGGGTCACATGTCTCCATTCCTCTGTTTCTTCAGGTGCACTTCGAATTTCTTCTCTTTCTGTAACATGAAGAGATAATTCTGCTCTGTCCAAGAACTCTTCACCTTCCTTAATGATCTTCAACGTAGCTAACCTCTCTTCGAGATTTTGCAACTTTTCCTCCAACAGGGACACAAGCTTGCATTTGTGGCATGTGAAGTTTGGCTTTTCCACTGGTAAATCTGTGAACATGTAGCAAGAAATGCAGCGCACCAGATGGCTCCTGGCCTCTTCCATCTTGAGATTTCTTAAAAACGATGAAAGATGAGCCAATCCTCTTTTCAGCTGCAATGGCCAAAACCCAGTGATCGTTGAGCTCGCGGAGACTCTTCACTTATCCCAGAAGGCACTGGGAATATGCAAATGATCTCCTCAAGACTCTTCCCCTGCACATTTTTTGCCCATTGCAATTCTGTGTAAGAATGTAAAAAACTTATATAGGTGAATGAACAATGGAGCCTAAGTAAAAGAAAACTGCCATCTAGCGACAGGAGAGTATAAGAACGGGAACAAAGAGAAAACAAGAAGGAAATAGGAGAATGTGTGTTGCAGATAGGAAGAAGCAGCCAGAGGCACAAGATCATTTAACAGAAAATCTAAAAAGCCCCTAAGGGCAGAGGAGAAGTCATCCAGTGTACCTCTGTCAGGACAGAGGCACAGTACTAGCTGACTTGGCTTACAGCCGCATCTGAAAGACGTGAGAACGACATGACAAGATCCTTTGCTCAGACTAAGCAGCTCGATTAACAAAACAGAGAGCCACCCAGGTGACATGGAAGGGCGGGTCTTCGGGTGAGTTATTAGAGGAAATTGACAATCTGGCAAGTGGCTAAAAGGAAACAGATCATCCAGTGAGTGGTTAATGAGATTCTTATAATCCAGTGGGTAGTTGGAGATTTAAAAGACCCATTGAGCTGAAACCCTAAGACCTAGGAAACACTACGGAGAGAACCCAAGCAGCCGGAAGGGCTTGTGGTTAAATGAATTGTCAGTACACTACTGCAATAGGCTTGTGTCCTAACAGAGAACTGCTGCTGACTCCCGTGGAGACCTGTTACAATGACTACACAACAAACTTTGTGTTTAGGTGATGACGGTGATAACTACCACAAGAACTTTGACATACCACAGACTAGGCTACCAGTTAGAAATACAATTTAGTATATTAATTAGTTAACTTTGTGACTCAAAAACTAAGATACTGTCATGATCCATGCTGGATCATGTCAGATAAGAGCACTGGTAACCTTTTTTTTCTCTCTTTAAGCTTTGTGCTTAGAGATAGTTTTTCCCCCGGTGGCCAGTATGGTCATTGCACTGGTGTTTTTAGAGATAGTTTTGCCCCCCGGTGGTGGTTAGTGTAATTGCATGAGAATCAAAAACAGGTGTGATTGCTCTATGAAAGAGTGTCAGGTGTGGTAATCACTGTTGGTGATAGTCCTCAGTTACAAGCAAGCCTGGGTGAAGGATGGAGCTGAAGGAGAGGCCCGGGCAGCTCAGTGAGAGTCCTGGAGTGGCAGCTATGGTGTCTGCGAGGAGGGCTGGCATGGCTTGGTGGAGTTGCAGCTATGGTGTCAGCAAGAAGTTCTTGCATGGCTTGGTGGAGTGGCAGCTATGGTGCAGAGCTGCACTCATGATGCTGGACTCAGTTGCTGGAAAGCTGGACTCAAGATGCTGGACTCTTTTGCTGGAAAGCTGGACTCATATGCTGGACTCTGTTTCTGGACAGCTGCACGCTGGTGCTGGACTCTGTTTGCTTTAAGGCTGCACTATGGTGTTGGATCCGGTCAGAGGAAAAGATGCACGCAGGTGGTGGGCTGTGTTGCTGGGAGCGTAAGCAACAGAGCAAAGCTAAGTGGTGTTTCCCTGTTTTGTCTCTTTTCTTTATGTGTGTTTTAGTGCAGTGGTGGGATTAGTTTACGCACCGTCCACTTCACTAGTGAGGGTTTAGGTGCATGGTGAGTCAGGGGTTTTAGGTTTCTAAGCGGCGCCCGGTGCGGAACCGGCCTAGGGAATGTTAGGAGTGTAGAGACACTGACTCAGGGGAGTGCAGGAGGTCTCCACATCCCCATTCCCTATCGCAGGGCCACCATTGTTATTGTGACCCAGGTTTTCCCTTTTATTGTTTAAATTCGCTTTACTGGAGGCGGGGTTTCCAGACATACGTGTATTTCTGAAATTCGCCTGTTGGAGGAGGCGTATCCAGCTGCACGTTTTATTATTTAAATTCGCCCAACTGGAGGCGGTGTATCCAGGGTCACGCGTGTCATCTAAATCTGCCCTGCTGGAGGCGCTGTGTCCAGCCACGCATGACCATGACAGATACTATTTATATCAAGTACACCTAGAAGAGTAATTCCCAGTATTGTGAACAAGTTTACTGATTTTTGTAAAACACTAAACCTTTTGACCTTTCATATTGGCTCAACTAAATTGTTTCTAGCAAATAAATAATCAATTGGTTTAAGTTACTACAGAGTTTACATCTTCTGTGCTGCATACCTGCCTACTTAAAAATGTTTTAACTTCTGGGGTTTTCATGCTACAATTGCCCAGCCCTGAAAAACTTCACAAAGTTGGAGTGTGATGATGCATCGTCACCCCAACTTATTAAATTCATGATGAGAGGTGGTGTTCCTTATATCACAAATATTAATTTAGTCCCTGACTTCCTGACTAGAGTAAGGTTTGTAGAGTGTGCTTTGCCTGACTCATTAAGAGGCATGACCCTCTTAGCACGGTGGCGGCACGGTGGCTCAGTGGTTAGCGCTGCAGCCTTGCAGCGCTGAGGTCCTGGGTTCGAATCCCACCAAGGACAACATCTGCAAGGAGTTTGTATGTTCTCCCCGTGTTTGCGTGGGTTTCCTCCGGGTACTCCGGTTTCCTCCCACATTCTAAAGACATACTGATAGGGAATTTAGATTGTGAGCCCCATCGGGGACAGTGATGAAAATATGTGCAAACTGTAAAGCGCTGCGGAATATGTTAGCGCTATATAAAAATAAAGATTATTATTATTTATTATTAGCAATTCAGACAGATCACATTATACCCTGCCCAATATACCCTGCCCTGTCTTCAATACAAGACCAGCGTGAAAAATGTCTTGCTGAATCAGGGCCCTAATGTTTATATATCCACAAGATTTTTTTTTTTACATGGGGTAATCTTACCTTTTTGACAAGACTGTAAAACCATTGATAATATCTCATGTAAATTGTTTTACAAGTGCCGAGTGCATTTTACTTCCATCTTCTTTGCATTTCCTGAGGCTTCATGAATTGGATAATTACAGTTGAAAATTGTACAATCTTTTAAGACAAGGTCCAATTCTTCTAACAATGCAAAGGCAATCATTAGTACATTTTCAGCAATTATACCTGTCTCCAAAAGGTATCATTTAAATTTGTCATTCAAGAGAAACACACAGAAAAGCCTTTTTAAATCCACAGGTACCTGAAGTATTTTGTACAATAATAGTCTCTTGCCATTCACTTAGCTAATCAACAACTTGTCTCTGAAGTTTCGTGTCCACAGTGATTTATGAGCAATTGGTTATACACAAAAAAGGAACTTCAAAATTGCAATTACTCTCAGTATCATTGATACAAAGAAAATATGGACTAGTGGAATGCGTAACAAAGACATTCAATTTATTCATTGAATATTCGTCGAACTTAACTGAACATTGTTACAGTCAATTGGAGGCAAAAACAAACGCAAGCACAACACCTTCAAATGGCTCCCAAAATGCCAAAATACGTCAAATGAGGGACAGACACCAGGAAAGTTGCCTCAATTCACTCACAGTTCCAATTGTAGCATGGGGCTGCAGGAATCAGCCATGCATGAGGTATCTGGGTCTAGGCCAGCATTTACAGCTTTTAATTGAACTTCAAAGTAACACAAAGTGGGTGAGGGATCAGTGTAGGGCTGCTGTGCTGGGAGTCCTGATACAACATGCAAAAGCTCAACAGCTGATCCTGCTTTCATGCGCAACCACCCTCAGGTGGCAGAAATATTAGTTTCGGAGACTACTATTGTCTGAAAAATCTAAGTAACAAGGGTAGTTGACTCAAAGATAGTGGATGTCTGATGGTCTCGGAGGCTAACTGCTACAGGCAACATACATGAAGAAGACCCAACCAGGAGTCTACACATTTACAAAAATTAGTGGCAGACACCAACAAAGTTGCATCAATTGAAATAGAGTGGAACTAGTATAGCGGGGACAGACCCCTTTTCCACTATAGCCAACTCAGCTGATTTAGATTGTAATGTGCAAGGTGGTGGAGCCACTGTGCCATATCCCTTGGAAATCCTGGAGAGGCATAACTAGGTGCCCTACCAAATCCCAATTTGGATAAGTGGCAGCAGGCGAAAACTGCGATCTAAGGAGGGACAAGAAAGTGGCACCAGGTGTTACTCCATGGCTGACCTACAGAAAGTGGCAGCTGACGGGCCAAAGGAGGGATGAAGAATGCATGCAGGCACTGTAGGAACACTGGAACCACTGGAACAGAAAAGCACTGACAGGTGCTGACTGGTTCGTGTGTTAGACAAATGGGAATGCAGGTGCGATCTGGACCAGCTGATGGACAGAAGTGCACAGACATGTGCGTTCAGATGGGCACAAACAGGTACAAGCAGACAGGTACAGGGTAGACTAGCAGACGGGCAGACCTGGGGTACCTGACAACTAGCAAGCATGCAAGGCAAACTAACAAGGTAGCTTAGGCACCTCCGTATTTGGAGGAGAATCCTTAAATATAAGGTTGACTTGTGCGGTCCCTTTAAGAGGGAAGGAGCGCTTGCGCGCCCCAAGCATATTGCCTGGGCCTACAACTGAACCTTGGGGGACACTAACACATTGGGGGCGAGATGAGGAGGTGGTGTGTGAGTGGGAGTCACTGAATGTCATGTCTGTTAGGTACGAGGAGATCCAACAAAGTGCCAAGTCTGTAATGGCAACAGATCAGAAAGTCTGCAGTAAGAAGGAATGGTTCACTGTGTCAAAGACAGATGCCAAGTCCAGGGAAAGGAGAAGGACAAACTTGCGTCACTTTAATTTGGCGGTTAGTAGGTCGTTGATGACTTTAGTCAGGGCAGTTTCAGTGGAATGGTGTGGTCTGATGCCATATTTAAGTGGTCAAAGAGAGAGCAAGAGGAAAAGTGGGAATTGAAAGTACTGAATAGCTATTTAAGGTTTTGAGACAGGTATGATGTGATGGATGAAAAGTCAGTTTGTTTTACTGCAGTGAGCAATTGTGCAGCATTTTTACAACTTCTGTTACTGGACGGACTACTCCACCCCCTTTCTTTGGCAGCCATACAGCGGTATGCTTTGAAGATGAGGGCCAGAAAGAACATGTGATCCAGTAGATGACAAGTGCTGCATCAAGTGGCCTCTGCTCCTCTTCCTTCACCTTAATGTCACACACAGTACAGTCCTAGGGTGGCAGAACAGTTACCCTTATTTTCCCCCACGTCACAACTTTCCAACCTCCCAACTGACTGATGGGAACCACAGATGGCTGAGTTTGCAGATCTGTTCACACATTGCTTACCATGAGCATCCAAAATGTACTCTAAAAATTCACAGAGTCAAGAGGAGGAAAACATCTGCACCAATGGCCAAATATTTTCTCAATTTGATCCAGGGCCAGATGAAGTTGTGTCCAAGCATAATCCAAACCCTCGTCAACAGGCGTTAACCCCGTTGGGTGAAGGTGATCCATTTGTGACGAGACTCAGATACTTGGGGTGCCCGTGGACTTTACTGTGCTGTCAGAGCAGGAACATGAGGAGGGTGAATCTCAGAGGAAGGAGTGAGAGAACAGAGAGAATGACAATGCGGTAGTAGATCACACTTAGTGTAAACCCAAAGACATGCATCTGAGTAACTAAGCGGAGGAGGAGGATGAAGATGAGGAGGTTACAGACCCATTCACTAGAATAGACAAATAGAGCTTTGTTCCTCCCGAGTCTCTCCGTATGGCTAAATAGTACTGTACAGTCACCTACTGGGTATTGGGTATTCAGCAGAAGTGGAGTTAAAACTTAACTTTTCATAAATACAGTATGTATAAAAAAAATAATAAGCACAAACATTAAAACAAGCACACTGAATTAATTCCAAACATAGAAGCACACTGGATTAGTGCCAGACATAGCGTTAGGCATCGTGTTTCCTCCCATGCACAGGAGGAATCCCGAGCCTTGCCTTCTGTGGTCTCCCTTTCAGTTCCAATTGCAGAGGAGGCTGCTCAGCAGAGACGTTGATCTCAGTATCTTGCTCGAGCTACTGCTGTTGGTTTGGTTGCTGCTGCCACTCCTGGGTCAGCTATAGCAACCTGCACTAGCCAGCAGCGAGCAGCACCTGGGACTAAGTCCTTCCTTCGGCTTACTGAGCATGCCCATGGGTCAATTCCTCATTGGAGTTCAGGGATCACATGCTCAGGTCCTGTTGCTGCTCCAATTGGACCACTAGGAAGGTCCCGGAAGGCTGCAACTATAAAAGGTTTGCATGGCCGCCCGGCCATGCACTAGTATAGAATTATGTTCTTGTGTGTGTGATGATGGATGCATGTTTCTGGTGACTGAATCCTTATGACTCCCTCCCTTTGGTTATGCATGTTATAGGGTGGCCGAATTTAGAGTCAGCGCCTATTAGTGGCATTGCCTATGTGCCACAGTGCATCTAGATCTCTGCACAAAGTGTTGGCGCCAGTTTGTGCCATCCAGCACAAGGCACGACTGCATCACATGAAGAGCAGCGTCATTCAGAGCGGTGCCGTGCGCAATTAGTGAGCTTTCCAGTCCCAAGCTTAGGCTGGTTAGTGGCATCCGCCAGAGCGGCGCTGCATGCACTTCATGCGATTAAACCTTAGTTGCTCTTCCTGGCACTGCGGTTGTGTCGCCGAATGCTAGTGGGTCTAGAGAGACTCTAACTTCGTGTCCTTGGGGCAGGGTCCCGTGACCTATACACTAGCACTTTCCCTGCGGTACTGTGGCCCTGTGAAGCAACAAGGTTCGCCTTTTACACACCGGGTGAGGTTAACTCACGTGTGTTTGTTATCCGCCTTTTACATACCGGGTGAGGTTAACCCGCGTGTGTCTATTATACCGCCATCTTGCATCCGCCATTATCTGGCAGCAGGTGAAATCTCTGCACGGTGGACCCCGGGCTGCGAACGCACCTTGTCTTTACTGTATTATTATTTGGTTCATTCCGCAAGCCAATAACACATAGAAATACACTGGATTAGTGCCAAACATAAAGCTGCACCAAACAATATCAGTAATTGCCAACCTATACAGACATGTTAAGAACATATCTAGGACCTCTTATCCAAAAATGTCCCATATAGTCAATCATATAGATCATGGAGCATACTGATTTAGTTACATTAGCATATTAATGCAATGCTTGCATAGTGTGGTCAAAGGACCAGCCAATGTTTAACATTCACAGGGCAAGCAACATAAACATCATCAATTTAAATACAAAAAGGAACAGTCTCACCCAATTCTTCAATGAAAGGGACTGTCAAGATACAGTGCTAGAAAAAGAGGGTACGCCACTCCCAACACATTTCCTCTAGAAAAGATTCTTCCAGGGAGTAAGAACCAGCATAATGGGGCCATCTTATCCCAGGAACACTATTGCCCACTGTTACGCAGTCAGACCACAAAGTGGCACTGCGGTATGCTAACCACACCATTCAGCTCCACTCACTTAAATAGAATATTGCCGGCGCGTTACCGGAAGCTAGAACACCTGCTTCCGGTATTTGGAACGCAGCATCCAGTCTGTAAAATGCAGACATCACATCCGGGACACATGTCATGTCTGGACTGTGAATCACATGATGTAATCATCACAGAAAGTCCTGCGCTGCAGAAAAAAGACATGAACGCTGTCATAACAAGGGCGGGATTTAGCGTGCTTCTATTCTGCAACCATATACCTTGAAAGACAGTGTATAGTATAATTAATTGGTTGGGGAAAACAACGTCCCTATACATTACTATTGTGGAGCTCATGTAACAACATATAAAGTTCCATATATGGATATGGGTAAAGGTTATTACATAAATCATACCCTAAACAATGGACAGTTATAGTCTAGTTCTTAATAGTTGGCCTGGTTAGGTATGACATTATTTTATTATTTAATTCCATCTTTTATACTGCCTGATTTTTATGGGATCGTCCCCCTTATTCCACCCATAGGGCTGTTGCCCTTTTCCCCGCCTGTATTTATGTGCTGTTCTCCATGGCATTGCTACTCAAGAATGTAATGAACTCTCTAAATAATAAAGGAATCTATGATTTATATTTCCTTATATTTGCTTAATTTGGGTTGGGGTTGTATGTTCTTCTGTATGACATTTTGAAATTACCACTTTCTGACCAAATTGTTTAGTGTATGATTTATGTAATAGCCTTGACCCATATCCTGTGAGGGTATATGGAACTTTATATGTTGTTACATAAACCCCCTATCGATTCCTCTAGTGGAAGACATACCCGTTGCTAATTGGGTATTGCCACATTCAGTGGAAATCCTGTTACCCTTAGTAAAATAAAAAACTGGGGGCAAAAAGATCATTTTTGTGGAAAAAGTATGATTTTTTATTTTCAACGCTCTATGTTATAAACTTCTGTGAAGCACCTGGGGGTTCAAAGCGCTCACCCTACATCTAGATATGTTCATAGGGAGTGCTTCCAAAGAAGTGTAAATTCAATACACATAAAAACAGAAAATTAGCTCAAATTCTCAACAATTGAAATCCACCATTTGGCAGCTAATGATATAGCCCCAAACCACTTGAGCATGAAACCACAAGTAATGACAAAAAAATACATTTTATTTGTTCACAAATATAAATATTAAACAATGGGTACATAATACAAAAAAGGTGACAAAAACAAGAAGAAAGAGAGACGTGTGGCTACCCCAAGAGTTAAACATATTGCTGCATGGTAAAGAACATGGCACCATCAGGACTAATTACAGCCATGAATGTGGTCTGCTACACTGCTAAAACATTCTAATGCCACTAGATCCACAGTGCTTTAACTACAATAGCCCGGAAAAAAAATTATTTTAGGAATAAGGCATCCGTTTCAGAATACAAGTGCACTCTCTCCTGCCTGTCAATCTCAAGATACATGCCAGAAAACCTCACCATTAATATATCTAATGTTGGCTGTGCATATCAGCAGGGAAATAGCATCGTAGCAGCAGTCCTACATCGAATGGTCACATGAAATTACATCCATATTGGCAGCCATGAAAACTTTACCTGGATCCTAGCAGCATATTAGAAGGGTGAAATGGGAGTCCCGTCTCTCAGTCCCGACCCGCATGTTTCGCCCTGCTTCACACCCCCGAGGAAGGATTTCTTAGCTGTGTAGCAGACCACATTCATGGCTGTAATTAGTCTTGATGGTGCCATGTTCTTTACCATGCAGCAATATGTTTAATTCTAGGAGTAGCCACACATCTCTCTTTCTTCTTGTTTTTGTCACCTTTTTTGTATTATGTACTCATAATATTTATATTTGTGAACAAATAAAATGTGATTTTTTATCATTACTTGTGGTTTCATGCTCAAGTGGTTTGGGGCTATACCATTAGCTGCCAAATGGTGAAGTTCATAGGGAGGTCTACTTTCCACAATGGTGTCACTTGTGGGGGAGTTTCCACTGTTTAGCCACATCAGGGGATCTCCAAATGCGACATGGCGTCGATCTTAATTCCAGCCAATTTTGCGTTGAAAATGTCAAATGTCGTTCGTTCCCTTCCAAACTCTGCCATGCACCCAAACAGTGGTTTACACACACATATGGGGTATCAGCGTACTCAGGACAAATTGCAGAACCTTTGGGGTCCAATTTCTCCTGTTACTCTTGATAAAATAAAAAAAAATGGATCTGAAGGGAATTTTTTGTGAAAAAAAGTTAAGTTCATTTTTTTTAAACATTCAAAAAATTCCTGTGAAGCACCTGAAGGGTTAATAAACTTCTTGAATCTGGTTTTGAGCACCTTGAGGGGTGCAGTTTTTAGAAAGGTGAAACTTTTGGGTATCTTCTATCATACACAGCTCTGGCAAAAATTAAAAGACCACTACAAAATTTTCAGTTTGTCTGATTTTTCTCTTTATAGGTTTATTTTTGAGTAAAATGTAAATTGCTCTTTTATGCTATAAACTTCTTTTCCAAACAATTTTATTAACATTTTCAACCAAAACAAGACATATGGAAAGCAAGGTTAACATAAATACAATGATATGAAATATTCATGAAGCATAAAAGTAAAGATAAAATAAAATAACAAAACAATAAATAAAGTAAATTCTTATGGAAATATTTCCAGCCAGAAAAGGAAGGAAAGCAGTCATCCATTAATTCCAATTTTTGTTGATAAGATTTATGAAGAGCCAGTTTGTCAATAATTTCTTGTGAAGAGGGCACTTTAGGAGATTTCCAAAAGAAAGCAATAGCATTCTTAGAAGCTAAAAGCAGATGTATAACAAGTTTCCTAAAAGGTGGATTCAATTGATCTGCATTCAAAGAGAGCAGGGCCATCTGAGGAACATTTTAATATAATAGTGTGACGTCCGTCCGCGAATCTGGGCAGCAGTAGGGACAGCACCCCGAGAAACCCCGAGACCCTTAACCCCTATGCAGGAATCTGGAATTGTAGCAAGGCCCAGGGGGTGGCTGTCTTAGAGGAGCAGTGGACCAGAGCAGGACGGTCGCCAAGGAAAGAGGAGGGGACCAAAAATGTAGACAGAAATCGGGAGAGCAGCGGAGGTACAAAAACGGCAGGCAGTAGTAGAGTCGAATATCCAGGCCAAGGTCACAAACCAGGGGAGTAAAAGAGTTGGAAGCCTCTACGAGGGAGACGAATTTCTCACCTTTAGTAATGTTAAATCTAAATATAACTTGCCATCTTCTGAATTAGTGCCCTTTTTAATCCTAAAGGAGTACATTCAGAAACTTAGAAAAATCAAAAATATTAACCTGGAGATATTGGTATCATTGCTGTGCAATGCTAATAACAAAAATATTTGGAGTTTAAAAAATGTATATATCTTCTTCAATGGTGATGTGGTTAGCTCCAAAAATGCATACATGAGGAGGTGGGAGTCTGAATTGAATGTGGCCATAGAAGACGGGCAATGGGATAGCGCCATCAAATATACCTACCAGTCTAATATTTCAATGACTCTTCACGAATCATATTTCAAGATTCTAACCAGGTGGTATTTCACCCCTATTAGATTATCGCATATAAACCAGGAGCATTCTCCCCTTTGTTGGAGGAACTGTGGTCAACAAGGAAACCTTTTTCACCTGTTCTGGGGCTGCCCGAAGATTAAAGATCTTTGGAACAGAGTGTCACTGCATATCAATTCCTTTTTCCAAAATTTCAAAATCACTCCCCAAAGAGCTTTGCTGTCTCTAGACTTGGAACTTGTTGACCCGTCAGTTAAATTTTTTATCATACATATCTTTCTAGTAGTAAAGAATACAATTGCTTACTGGTGGAAAAAATCTGACCCACCATTATTTTGTGAAATTTTGGACAGACTTCATCAGCATAGTTCCATAGAAAAGAGATTTGCAACCGTTAATGATGGATTATCAGATATTCCAACAAATGGAAGGTTTGGAACACTAAATTCTGTAACACTTAATTATACTTGGTGCGGTTTGAATTCGCTAACTTGGCTTCATATATATGTGCATTGTATGGGTTTTGATACATTACTTATGTATATTCATGTACTTGTATGGCACTGTTAAAAAGACTTGAGTTCTCTACTGTTTATTCCCTTAATCCTCTTTCCCACCCTTTTCCCTTTGTTAATTCCCTTTCTTTCCCTTCTTTCCCTCCCCTTTTCCCAACCCTTGTTATTTACTAAAATCCAATAAAAATGTTTGAAAACAAACCAGGGGAGTAGCAGAGGTACAAAATCGCCAGGCAGTAGAGGGGTCAGAAATCCAGGCTGAGGTCAGAGTCAAACAATAGCAATCACACAGTAGCACACAGGGGAACCAAGAATATATCCGGCGGCTTGCAAGACCAGTCCAAGGTATTTGAGGGATCAGGTCATCCCTCACAGGTTCCCAGACCGATGATGTCATCAGGACTGCCCCCAGGACCAGGCCAGATGGTGAGGCACCAACCCCTTCATGACTGACAGAGGAGCGAAGCCTGCGTCCACCAAATGCCTGCGCAGGAGCCCCTTTTCTGTTGCCACCATCACTCGTGGCAAACCACTGCGCCTCCCAGTGGCCGAGGCAGGAACAGCAGGCCCCGAGTCAGACATTGATGTGACAGTCCGGCGCCTCCTAGTGGCCGAGGCCAGGACAGCAGGCCCCGAGTCTGATGGCGACGTGACAAATAGAAATAAGAGAAGAGATTTCATCACAAAAAGGTCTAATACGTGGACAAAACCAAAACAAATCGGAAAGGCTACCATATTCTCCACAATCCCTCCAGCAGAGAGGGGAATTGGAAGGATTAATAAATGCTAACTGAGACGGTGAATAATACCAACTAGAGCTAAGTTTAAAATAAGACTCATGAAGAGCCATGGACATGATGGCAGAATAAGTCAAGGACACGGCCAATTCCCAATCATCTAGATCTATAGAAAGATTTAAATTACATTCCCATTTGCTCATGTATGGGGATTTTATAAATTTGAAATCCTTGTTAAACCACTGGTAGATATATTGAGTAGACCAAAATATGCTCTGGCCTAAGTTACATAAAATATTAAACGCTGGCTCCGATAGAGGAGGGCGACCAGTCACAAGTGGCCTCAAAAAATCCTTCAAAATAGTAAACTGCATAAAAGCCGATGAGTGAACACCAAATCTACCTTTAAGGTGGGTAAATGAAACAAACTTGTTACCATCAAAGATGTCATGTAGTTTAGAGATTCCCCAGTCAGACCAATTTGAATCTAGATCAAATGAGAAAACAGTGGCCATAAAAGAGAGGGGAAGTCTCAGCAGGAGCTCCGACTTAGTCAAACCACTTTTAATTTTGAGAAGTTTCCGCCATGCCGCAAGAACAGCTACAAAAATCGGATGATCAGACCGAAGCAAAGACTTAGAGGTGAAAAAATTCAGAATAATATTACAAGGTGGAGAATTTCTATTAAAATATAATTCCAATTCCACCCATGAAGGTGTATGATCGGCAGACCACAAATATAAACTTTAATAAAATTAGAGAAAAAGAAGACGAAATATTAGGAAGACCCATACCACCACGTAATTTATGTTTATACAATTGATTAGAGGCTACATTAGCTCTCCTGTTGCCCCAAATAAACAGATTGAGGCGTGTCTGCAAACTGGTCAAATAAGAAGTAGAAACAAGTAAAGGAAGAGACCTGAAGACATAGAGGATCTTGAGAAGAATTATCGGTTTTACTATTAGGCTGGAGTCACACTGCCAATTTCTCCTGCGATAATCGCATCGCATAGCACGGACTGGCCGGCACCTCTCCTGACCTGAGAGTGACAGCATGATGGATTATTATGCAACTGTCAAGCTCAGGTCAGGAGAGCAGACAGCCAGTGCGAGTTTTACGATCCGATTCTCGGGATGAAAAATTCGCCAGTGTGACTCTGCCCTTAGGCATTTTCCCCACCACAATAATTCTTTATCATCATAAAATTTGAGTTCCTTAGAAATGGCAGCAATAATAGAATCCAAATATCTGGGAATCAAGAAGCTAAGGTTTCTAGAAAACCTCAGACCTAAATAAACAATATCCCTCTCCGCCCATCCCCAGGGCGTTATGTACTTTATACTCCGGATTTGAGAATCAGTGAGGTTAAATTGAAAAATTTTCGACTTCTACTCATTTATTTTAAAATACGAAAAAAATGAAATTTTTTGAAGAAGGCTTTGCAAATGTGGAATATAACGACAAGGATTTTTAAGGGACAGGAGAACATCATCAGCATATAAACTGAATTTAAATTCCTTATGGTCCGTGTGAATTTCCTCTATGGAGGGATTATCTCTAATGAGCTGGGCTAATGGTTCCATGACAAGGGCAAAAAGTAATGGGGAAAGGGGGCAACCCTGCTGGGCACCATTAGAGATTGGAAATGGGGAAGAAAACTGATTATTAATGTAAATTTATGCCTGAGGATCGGAATAAAAAGCCATAATGTTAGGCGCCGAGGTTTTCCCACCACACAGGGGGAATCTCAAGCCATGTCCTCTGCGGTCTCCCATTCTTCTGCAGCTGCAGAGGATTCTGCTCAGCAGAGACGTCAGTCCCAGCGTCTTTCCCTGGTTAATGCTATGCGTCTGGTTGCTACTGCCGCTCCAGGCTCAGTTATAGCATCAGACATTAGTCAGTGGCGAGCAGACGCTCCTGGGACTAAGTCCTGCTTTCCTCCTACTGATCATGCCCATGGGATGACCTCTCATTGGAGGTCGGAGATCACATGGTCAGGTCCTATTGCAGCTCAGATTGGGCTATCAGGAAGGTCCCGGAAGGCTGTGTCTATAAAAGGATCGCACAGTCTATGCGTTAATATAGACTGCATTATCAGACTATGTGGAGTGAGTGCTGTATGCAAGTATGAATGTCTCAGGTGAATGACTCATTATGAAACCCCGACCCTTGGTACGCATGCGTTGTGTAGCATAGCCTGTTAAGCGCCCAGGCTGAGGTGCAGGTAGGAGGCAGAGTTGGAGACTGGCATCAGCGCCAACTGGTGGCTTTGTCTGTATGCCACGTGCTCGAGTTCGGCACTCCACGTTAGCCAGCGTCTATTAGTGGCGTCCGCAGGTGTGATGCCGCTTGCTTAGTAGGTCTAGAGGGACTCCAATCCCGTGTCCTTGGGGTGGAGTTCTGTGACCATTTACTGAGCGCTCTCTTTGCCGATCTCTGTGAGCTTAAACAGGCTCCGGCATTTATGTTCTGCGGTAGTGCGGCTCTGTGAGGCAACAGAGTTTGCCCTGTACACACCGGGTGACGTTAACCCGCGTGTGTTCTTCCTTTATACCGCCATATAGCATCTACCATTACTGGGCAGCTGTTTAACATCTCTACACGGTGGACCCCGGGCTATGAACGCACCTTATAACCATCTTTTTATAATTTGGTGCGTTGCGCCAGCCCTAACATTATATTAGCGCCAGGGTCTGGCTTGTAATGGCGGACGAACAGCAACTGCGGCGGTACATCTAGGAGCTGGAGGGTAGGTTGGCGGCTCTCGAGTGCACAACCACAGCTGTACATGTTAACGCAGTAGCTGTTCAGACTGCTAGCTTGGTTCAGCTAGTTTGCCTACTGCCACCCCTGTTCCAACCTTATCCCGCCTCCCGCTGGCACATAAGTACTCTGGCGATAGCAAGTCATGTAGGGGATTCGTGAGCCAGTGTGTGATACACCTGGTGCTCCCGGCTGCACGTTTCCCCTCAGAGTGGGCTAAAGTAGGATTAATTGTGTCTCTTTTGTCGGACAGGGCGTTGGAGTGGGATGCGCCGCTGTGGGAGCGCGACAATCATGTGGTGCAGAGTGCTTCGCAGTTGCTGAGCTCTCTAAAACAGGTCTTTTTGGGACCTCAAGTCACCCATGATATGGCGCTCCAGCTGCTGGCACTGTCACAGGGTTCATCCATGGTCAGCCATTTTTCCGTCCACTTCCGGACATTATTATCTGAGCTGGAGTGGCCGGATAAAGCCCTTATCCCTGTATTTTGGAGGGGGCTGGCTGACCATGTGAAGGACGCTTTGGCAACTAGGGAGATTCCCGCCACACTGGAGGAGCTAATAGCCGTCTCCACTAGCATCAACCTCAGTTTTCACAAGCGAGGGTTGGAGCAAGCCTAGTGTAGGCAGATGTTTTGGCTGGCACCCACCTTTGCCAGACCTCTGGAATCTCCAGTTCAGGCATCCAAGCCACAGGAGCCCATGGAGATTTCTCAAGAGAGGTCTAAGTTGCTTGAGTACCCATGGTCTGTCCTGTTTGCCAGCAGTCGGGACATTCTGCCAGGAAATGTCCCTAGTGGTTAGGGAAACGGCAGCATCTAGTGGTTGTAGGAGGAGGTACACTGGACACAGCGACGTTTTCTCCCAAATTGTCCTTCAAGGGTACAATTACCATAGGCTCATCCACTCACACCGTTGAGCTTGGCGTGGATTCCGGGGCAGAGGGCAACTTCATATCTTCGGCCTTTTCCCAACAGCACGCAATACTGTTATAATTGGATCACCGAGGAAGAAAACAAGACCAAGCTAAGCCATAGAAAACCAGTTGGTAACTAAGCGGATTGCAGACCCCTGATCCTATCCACACAACTAGCAGTAGCCGTGAAGCGTACCTATGATGATTCTAGACGCCTCGACACAGCCGGAGGACTAAATAAGCCTAAGGCAAAAAAGGGGAAATTTAAACTGCTCCAGAGCAGACCCCAAAGGAATAGATAGCCCCCAAACATATATTGTCAGTGAGACAAGATGAAAACACAAACACAGGTAGGAAAATAGGCTGAGCAAACGATGGGGCCCACACTAACTAGAAAGGACAGGAAAGGAAAGAGACTGTCTGCAATCACGCCAAAAAACCCTGCAAAAATGTCCAACACTTCTGATAGCAAAAAAACCCTGAAGTCACTAGACTTCACCCACTATATCAGCACTCTGGCATATTCTGAAAACAGAGCAAAAAGAAGCCAATCTAATAAGGGACAAAAAGCAAACTGGCACAAACTAACATAGGAATGGAAATTCAGCACAGCCCCAGCCGGGGCTGGCTGACCACACAAAACTGAATAGACAAAAACCAAATCAAATGTGAACAATAGCAAAGAACACTTAGCTTGAAAATACAGGGACTAAACTGGAAACTAAGACCTCAGGAGGCAGGAAAAATCACCAGCAGGGATAGAGGGAGTCGGCTGTCTTAAATCCAGTCAGAGACTCCAGATGTCCATTCGTCATCCTCATTATCAGGTGGCAGGTCTCTGTTAATTAGATCAGCTTCATTACCTCCTGCAACCACCAGAGGCAGCCCGGAAAGAGAACTCATGACTCCTCTGTCAATACAACCAGCTCCACCACCCTCACCAGCAACCAGAGTCAGACCAGAAAGTGAATTCACAACACAATACCCCTGGAGATGCTCGCCAAACCAGTGACTGTATGAGTGGTGAATGGGGCTACACTGCCCTCACAGTTAACACATCAGACCATCCCATTTACTCTTTGCATGTCGCCATCCCATCAGGACATGATCTCACTTCTTGTCATTCCTGAGGGAATTGATGAGGTCCTGTTAGGGATACCTTGGCTATGGCACCACTCCCCACATATTGAGTGGTACACAGGGAGAATTTTGGGATGGAGTGAATCTTGTGAGGGTAGATGTCTGAGGGAGTGCGTTCAGGTTGCCACTACGGAGGTACCCGCAGATCTTTCCTCTCTCCCCAAGCACTATTGGCCCTATGCAGACATGTTCTCTAAGAGGGCTGCAGGGACTCTATCCCCTCACCGCCCCTATGACTGTTCTATTGACCTCTTGCCTGGTGCAGAGCCTCCCTGAGGTTGAGTCTATCTCTTGTCTCTCCCAGAGATAGAGGCCATGTCTCAATATATCAGGGAGAATCTGGCAAGAGGATTCATTAGGAAGTCAGTGTCACCTGCAGGGGCGGGATTCTTCTTTGTGCAGAAGAAAAATGGAAAACTGCGTCCATGCATAGATTACAGGGGTCTTAATGCCATCACCATTAAGAACAAGTATCCTCTGCCCCTGATATCTGAGCTCTTTGATAGGCAGCGGGGAGCGAGGGTATATACTAAGCTGTATCTGCGGGGTGCCTACATCCTGTTTCTTATCCTTGAGGAGGCCGAATGGAAGACGGCATTTTACACCAGGGTTGGGCACTATGAACACCTGGTGATGCCCTTCGGGCTTTTTAACGCTTCGGCCATCTTCCAAGACTTTGTGAACGACATCTTCCTGGATATGCTCACCACCTCAGTTGTAGTCTATCTGGATGATATTCTCATCTACTCTCCAGATATAGATTCCCACCGGAGAGATGTTTGCAAAGTCTTCGACCTCCTATGGGCAAACTCCCTCCACGCCAAGTTGGAGAAGTGTGTGTTTGAGCCGGAGTCCTTGCCTGTCCTGGGCTATATCATCTCCGCCCAGGGATTGGCCATGGATCCTTCGAAGCGACAGGCGGTGATGGATTGGCAGGAGCCTCATTCCCTTAAAGCGGTGCAGCGTTTTATGGGATTTATCAACTACTACCGCCAATTCTTTCCCCACTTCTCAAATTTGGTAGCTCCCTTGGTTGCCCTGACCAAGAAGGGAGCAAATCCTAAATTGTGGTTGGAGGAGGTCCTCTCTATTAAGTCCCACTTCACTAGCGCTCCCATTTTACATCACCTTGATGTGAATAAACCATTTATTTTGGAGGTGGATGCCTCATCCTTCCGTGCTGTAGCAGTCCTGTTCCAAAAGGATGCTCAAGGTTAGAAGCATCCTTGCTTCTTCTTTTCTAAGACCTTCTCACCGGCAGAGAGGAACTATTCCATCGGGGACAGGGAGTTGCTAGCCATGAAGTTGGCCTTTTCAGAATGGAGACACCTCCTGGAGGGGGCTCACTATCCCTTCCAGGTCTACACCGACCACAAAAATCTGGTGTACCTACAAACCGCCCAGTGGTTAAATTCTCGCCAGGCTAGATGGTCCTTGTTCTTCTCCCGGTTCTACTTCACCCTCCACTTTCTTTTCGGGAAAAGGAATATTCATGCCGACGCTCTCTCCCGCTCCGTAGTGTCATCAGAGGAGGAAGAGGAGGAGCCTTGGTTAATTGTCCCTTCAGAGAGACTGAGAACTGTGGCCCCGGTTTCGCTAGAGTCTGTGCCCTCGGGCAAGACTTTAGTTTCACCTAATTTGCAACCAGAGGTTCTCTCTTGGGCTCACTCGTCCAGGGTGGGTAGACATTTTGGAACCAAGAGGACATCTGAGCTCCTGGCGAGGACGTACTGGTGGCCGCATATGGCCCATGATGTCAGAGACTATATTCGGGCGTGTGTCTCCTGCGCTAAGAATAGGTCTCCTCAGCAATGGCCTGCTGGGTTACTTTACCCTCTGCTAGTGGCAGGCAGGCCCTGGGAGATGGTCAGGATGAACTTGTGGTGGGCTTACCCAAGTCTCATGGCTGCACCATTATTTGGGTAGTCACTGACCATTTCTCCAAAATGGTGCACTTGGTGCCTCTTCTGCGGGTGCCTTCTGCACGGGCCTTGGTGGCATTGTTCATCAGGCACATTTTCCGCCTACATGCCATGCCTGACAAAATCGTCAGTGACCGGGGTCCCCAGTTTGCATCTCGGTTCTGGAGAGAGCTTGTCGTCTGCTCAGCATTGAGCTAAATCTCTCTTTGGTTTGCCATCTCGAGATGAATAGGTGGGTAGAGAGGGCCAACCAGACCCTAGTCACTTATCTGCGACACTTTGTTTCGGCCAGGCAAGATGACTGGGCATCCTTGCTGCCGTGGGCAAAGTTTGCACTAAACAACGCAGTAGCCGATTCCACTGGACAAACCCGATTCCTCCTTAACTATGGCCAACATCTGCAGGTTCCTGTGCCGATGCCCGTGTCTTCCACCAACTCTAGGGTGGCAGACTGGGCGGTGGAGGCACGTGACATTTGGGACCGCACACAGGATGCCATCTGGGCATCCAAGGAGAGAATGAGGGTTTCCGCCGATGCTCACCGGCTCCCCACTCAGACCTTTGCTCCTGGTGACCTAATGTGGCTCTTTGCCCGTAATATCAGGCTGCGAGTCGAGTCCACTAAGTTTGCGCCTTGCATTTTAGGTCCCTGAAAGGTCCTGGAACAGGTTAACCCTGTGGTATACAGTCTGGCTCTTCCACCACACCTCAGTATCACCGACCCCTTTCATGTGTCTGTCCCAAAACCCGTTCACATGTCTCGGTTTTCCGAGTCATCTGCCGGGACATCGGGCTCATCTACGGACGATTATGAGGTGAATGCCATTATTGGTTGCAAGGTGGTACGAGGTAAATAGTTCTACCTGTTGGACTGGAAGGGTTATATCCCAGAGGACAGGACCTGGGAACCTGTTGAACACATTTGTGCTTCTCAGCTCACTGCAGCTTTTGAGCAAAGCAAGGCCCTAGGAGGGTGGTAATGTTAGGCGCCAAGGTTCTCCCACTGCACAGGGGGAATCTCAAGCCATGTTCTCTGTGGTCTCCCATTCTTCTGAGGCCGCAGAGGATCCTGCTCAACAGAGACATTGGTCCCAGCATCTTGCCCAGGTCAATGCTATGCGTGTGGTTGCTACTGCTGCTCCAGGCTCAACTATAGCATCAGACATTAGTCAGCGGTGAGCAGACGCTCCTGGGGCTATGTCCTGCTTTTCTCCTACTGATCATGCCCATGGGACGACCTCTCATTGGAGGTCGGAGGTCACATGATTAGGTTCTATTGCAGCTCGGATTGGGCCATCAGGAAGGTCCGGGAAGCCTGCATCTATAAAAGGATCGCACAGCCATGCACTAATATAGATGGCACTATCAGACTATGTGGAGTGAGTGTTGTATGCACGTATGTAGGTCTCAGGTGAATGACTCATTATGAAACCCCTAACCTTGGTACGCATGTGTTGTGTAGCCTAGCCTGTTAAGCGCCCAGGCTGAGGTGCAGGTAGGAAGCAGAGTCGGAGACTGGCATCAGTGCCAACTGGTGGCATTGTCTCTACGCCACAGTGCTCGTGCTCGGCACTTCATGTTAGCCAGCGTCTATTAGTAGCATCCACAGGTGTGACGCCGCATGCTTAGTAGATCAAGAGGGACTCTGACCTCGTGTTCTTGAGGCGGAGTTCTGTGACCGTTTACTGAGCGCTCCCTTTGCCGAGCTCTGTAAGCTTAAACAGGCTCAGTCATTTATGTTCTGCAGTAGTGCGGCTCTGTGAAGTAACAGAGTTTGCCCTGTACACACCGGGTGACGTTAACCCACGTGTGTTTTTCCTTTATACCACGATATAGCGTCCGCCATTATCGGGCAGCTGTTTACCATCTCTGCACAGTGGACCCCGGGCTGTGAACACACCTTATTACCATCTTTTTTATTATTTGGTGCATTCCGCCAGCCCTAACACATAATTTTAGTTATATAGTCCAAATCAAAACCAAATTTTTGTAGGGAACATTTGAAAAAAGTCCAATTTAAGCGATCAAACGCTTTCTCTGCATCAAGGGAAGTTAAAGCGGAGTTAAGCTTTCGGGAATTAATTAACTTAATAATATTTATCAGCCTCCTGGTACCTTCAATGGATTGTCGATGCTTGATAAATGCAATCTGGTACGTGGAAATCAATTTGGGCAAAATAAGGTTAAGGCGGTTAGCTAAGACTTTGGAATAAATTTGAGATCTGTATTAATTAATGAAATGGGACGATAATTAAGTATTTAATCAGGACTAGTATGAGGTTTGGGAATAAGTATAATTGTGGCATCCAAATTTTCCCTATGGAAAGATCCAACAGACGCAGCGGCATTAAAAATTTTAGTTAAATGGGGGACAAGAATTTCATGGAATGACTTATAATAATTATTGCTATAACCATCAGGACCAAGGGCTTTATATGATTTCAGTTGTTTTATTGTGTCACTAGTCTCTTCTGCAGTAAAAGGAGCAGCCAAAAAGTCTGGAGTCAAGTTTTGAAAGATTGACAGAGGACAAAAAGTCATCAATAGATTTCACACCTGGAATGGGAAGAGAGGGATCAGACCGCAAATTATATAATTGATTGAAATATTTGGCAAATTCATTGGCAATGTGCTGTTGGTGGGAGAGAGATAGTCCCTTAGGAGAAATGATCTTGTCAATTTGATTACGTATTCTAACCTTTTTAATTCTATTGAACATAAAACGAGTGGGTTTGTTAAGGGACACATAGTGATTGAATTTTGATTGTTTGACCGCAGAGTCATAAAATTAAAAAATCGTGGCCCTCAATTCATTCCTAAGATGGGATAAATCAGCCAAAGTTTTGGAGCAAGGGGAGGGGCTATTGGCTAATGCCAGCTCCAACTCCTTCTCTTTAATCAAGGCTGGTAAACATTTAATCTTTTGTCCATTAAAATTTTTAATACGGGAGGAAATATGAATGAGAGTGCTACGAAAAACCGCCCTGTGCGCGTTCCACTGGAGGAATGGTTTGGAAGGGTCATACACATTCTCAGAAAAATAAAGGTTAAGAGATCTGGAGATTTCCTCATGGTATTTGGATTTTGAAAAATGGAAGCATTACACTTCCACAACGATTGATTATTGATAGAATGACCTTCAATCAATTTGACAATGACAGGGGCATGATCCGAAATGGATTTGTTACCAATGGATATAGAGGAAAAGCTAGGAAGGGAGAGCACATCTGGTAATATCAGATCAATGTGAGAAGCTGACAAATGAGAGTCAGAAAAATATGTGTACTCCCTTGAAGTGGAGTTTAAACATCTAAAGATGTCATAAAATTCATGAGTAAAAAGCCAATTATTTAATGAGGGGAAGTTAAGACTATTTGGCGATGAGGCATCATGTAGCTTATCAGGGACCAAACTAAAGTCTCCTAAAAGTAAAAGAATGCCTTTTTTAAGTGATTCAATTTTTTTCAGCAATTTATCTAAAAATTTAATTTGACCCTTATTAGGAGCATAAATATTTACAATTGCATAAATTTGGGAATTTAACTTGCAATCAAGGACATGAAAATGACCATTTACATCAACCAATTTCTCCAATAGTTCAAACGACAAGGAGTCTCTGATCAAGGTCATTACTCCTGCCTTCTTAGAGGGACCTGAGGCTTCAAAAACATGTGGGTAATTTTTTAGGGCAAAAGTAGGATGATTATGTAGCTTAAATTTAGTCTCTTGCAGGCACACCACATCTGCAACAGATTTATTAATTTCCCTCTGAAAAGAAAAACATCTATTCGGACTATTAAGAACTTTCACATTATAGGTAACCAAAGTAAGCACCATGAGAGAAAAAAGAAAGAAAAAATTTGCATTAGTAGGCAATCACCAGCTGCAAAGTAACAAGAAAAAGAAATCACTAACAAGACAAAATAGACAAAGAAAAGTGCAAACTTTAAACTTTACAGCACTAGAGGGAAACAAAAAAAAAGTCTCTCCTTCTTGCACCGAGGGAAAAGTCAGTGAAGAGCAAGGCTAAGGAGACCCTCATTAGCGCCAATAACAAATATTTAAGTCTAAACCAATTACAGAGTAAACAAATGAACAATAGAAGCACAATATCATACAATATTAGAAAACTCAGGTTTGCAAATCATAAAATGACAGACTGAACTCAAGTGACATGGCCTGGACCTGTGGAAGCAGATGCAAGAACAGAAGAAATAACACCGTGGGATTTCAAAAATAGGAGACCCTCCTCAGGTGTAAGAAAAACTGCATTGTTTCCCCTTTAATTAAAGATGAGCTTCAGTGGAAAACCCCACTTGTAAAGAAGGCCTTTCTCAGAACGGAGGTGAGTGATCTAAATTGTTTCCGACCCTCTATAGTCGCTTTGGATAGGTCAGCAAACAACTTAAGATGGTGATAGGGTTCCGGGAATCCTTCTTTAATTTTTACCAGATTTTGACTTTTCTCTTTAATATGATAAAAATGAATTTTCATGATAACATCTCTAGGGGGGTCTTTAGGGACAGAAGGAGGCTTAGGAAGATGATGGATATGATCTATAATGATATCCGTATTCAAAAGATTTAGAATCATCCTCCTAAAAATTCCTTTAACAAACTCAGGTAGCTTAATGGGCGAGACATCCTCAGATATTCCTCTGATTTTAATGTTGTTGCGACGGGATCTGTCCTCTAGATCTGCCAACTTAAGCTTCAACTGACGGATCTCTGACTTAAAGTCAGACTGTTCCTTTAGGGACAGTGCATGTGTATTTTCCAATTCGCCTAGTCTAACTTCATGGTTATCTAACTGAAAAGTGAAAAACTCCAGAGTCTCTTGAAATATTTTCGTCTGGTTGTCCATATAAAGACACAATCAGGCTCTAAGTTTATCAACCAGACTATTCATATACACCTCAAGCGACGTTGCATCATGAAAGGTACAAGAAGACAGGGAAGACACAGATGGTTTCTCGGTCCTCGGTTTGAACTTTTTTGGACTAGGATTGGGGGAGTAATTAGTAGAGTCCTCTTCCGAAGAATTGGTATTGAAGGACCGTGTTCCCCCCAACCCGAGGGACCCTTCCTCTTTGAAGAGGAAGAGAGATCCATGGTCTCAGTAGGAATGAGTGAAGAAGGATGCTCTACTCTGAGCTCTGCTAAGCAAGCTTTATGCGTGGACGAGGAAGGAGTGAGGGCCTTGATAAAAGATTGTGAGAGCTCTCTTTCAATAGGAAAAGGAGACTTGACTGGACTCAATAAATTGACCGAGTCCCATGAAGAAGCACGATTAACCCTCGGCTTCTTATTTTGTTTCTGAGCTCTAGAAGCGAGATTGCTGATTTTGTGATGCCACAGCGATCTCGCCAGCGACATCCCTGTGTGTGACGGGGATCCGCGACAGGCTCCCCTGCCGGTTATCACTGATCGTCCTCGATCGGCCTGGGCCATTTTTCGATCGCTGGTCTCCCGCTAGCCAGCACGCAGCGGGAGACCAGCGATCAGCAACGCTGGACGCTGGTTTCTAATGTAAACATTGGGTATCCAGGAGCCGTGGCTCTTGGATACCCGCTGTTTACCTTGGAAACCGGCGTACATGCTGGTTTCCAAGGTAAACAGCTGGTATGCAGGAGCCGCGCGGCTCTTAGATACCCAATGTTTACCTTGGAACCAGCGTGTACGCCCGTTTCCAAGATAAACAGCGGGTATTCAAGAGCCGCGGCTCCTGGATACCCGATGTTTACATTAGAAACCAGCTTGCTCGCTGGTCCTGATTGCTAGAGGGGCTGTCTATGTGACAGCTCACCAGCGATCAGCCTAACGATGTCCCAGCAATCCCA